>NW_023336303.1:0-8534 GCF_012971845.1 Lasiodiplodia theobromae | reverse complement strand
TAAGTTAAGCCGCGTAACGTTATATTAACGCGTCGCGGCTTCTTAGAGTACTAGTCGACTTTACGCTTATTGCTCTCGTAGACTAGATAATCGTCGTCGTAGTACGCGGTCTAGCTTAGAGCTACGTAACTAATAGTCTTCGCGGCGATAGAGAAGACCTCTCGGGGCTTCTTTAAGTCCTTCTTAATAGTAGCTACGTTTTTACGTATTTCTCTTTTCTACTAATAGCGATACTTCTTATCTTATTTATCTCTATAGCGAAAGTATAATTCTTTACTAAAGCACTCGTACTTCTAGAGTATAAATTCTTATCGTTAAAGACGTTTATCTTTATCGCTATTATCGAATTTCTTTTTCTCTTTCTAGACTATATTAAGTTCTATAGCGTCGCCTTCTTTCTAAATATAACGTAACCTTCTTAACTAAGAGTTATTAGACTAATAGGTTTTCTTATTCTACTTAAACTCGTTCTTAAGCTGTTTTAGTTTAAAAGCTAGTTTAATTATAGTCTTTAGAGTCTTCGTATCTTCGTAGTAAAATATTATCTCTTTAATCTCGCTCTTTAATCCTCTATAGTAGAAGATTCTAAGAGTAAGATCGAAGTATTCTTCGGCTAGAAAGACTACGTTCTAGAACTTAGTAGTATAGTTCTAAATTAATCTTATCTACTAGATCTTAAAAAGAGTACGAGTCGTCTATCGAACTTTATTTAGACCGCTAAAAGTTCTCTTTAGAGCGGCTATAAAGTTTCGATAGTTCGAAAATAATTATTAAGTAGTTTTAGATCGTAGAAAGAAAGATTTAGTCTACTACTTTCTCTTAAAGAGTTAAAACTATTATTTAGTCGCTTCTCTTAAATAGATACTAGCGTATAAAACTTAATTCTCTAGTCTTACGAACCGCCCTTATAAAAAGTAGATATAGTCGTCTAACTAGAAGAGAAAGATCTATATCTTCTTACGTTCTTCGTAATATAAGTCGGATTTAAGAATCTTAATCTTAGTTATCAGTAGTACTATTAGTAATTACGCTAGCTAAGTCTTAAAAACCGCGTTCTCGTTCTATAGATTCTAAATAGTCTATTATAGTTTCTCGTTAGTAGAGATTAGAGCTAGTTACTAAGAATTAGATTACTAGACGGGAGATACCTCGTCTATATCGTTTATACTAATTAATATATTAATTATTATTTACTACTTAGTTTATTAGTAATTTCTATACTAGATTAGTACTTTCTATTCGGTCGACGACCGTATTAACTATTCTATCTTCTCTTATAAGAAGAATAGTTAAAGTATAACGATAGACTTCTTCTACTAAGCTTTAAAGTCGCTTAATAGATAGTTAAACCGTAAGAGTTTATCTTAAAGAGATAAGAGAGAGTAGATAATAATAGAATAAGAAAGTATTACGTAATTATATAATATATAGTAAGCCGGTTATCTCTAACTAAAGAGTCTTAATTAGAACTTTAAGTTAATTACGAAGGGTTAAGTATCTAGCTAAAGAGTATATCTATATACTATAGAAAAGCTAGTTATAATCTAGTATATTCTTAGATAAGAGTATTACTTAGTTATACTCTTAGTAGAGGGTATCGCTAGTTATACTCTTAGTAGAGAATATAAGTAGGTTATACGTAACTTAGACGCTAAGAGTATCTTTTCGATATTCGACTTCTATTCTTACTAAACGGTCGCGATATCGTACTATCTCTTACTCGTTCTCTTCGTCTATTTACTTTCTAACTTTTCGCTTTTACGTATTACTTTAGAGTAATTATACGTCTAGATCTACGATCTCTAATTAGACTCTATAGTCCTTCGTCCTGTAGAAGATTCTCTAGTTCGTACTTTCTTCCCGCGCTATTATATCTTTAAAAATAGTTCTTTCGTACGGGCCGTAGCTACTATCTACTAGTATTCTCGTACGCGTTATCTTCTTATATTCTTTAGTTTCTCGTATAAAATCTAAGACTATACAGCGCTTCTACTCGTAAGACTCTTTAGCCCCCGTAGTATTTCTTTTCGTACGGGCTTTCTACTCTTAGAGTTATAAAGTCTATATTCTCTAGAGTTCGTAACATTTAGATCGCTTTAAGCTAGAAACGCGTTAATTACGAAGACGTCTAAGAACTTAAAATTAAGATCTAAAGTCTAGCGCGCCCGGTCTACTAGCTTAGACGCCTTAGACGACGTAGCGCTAGAACTAGTTCTAGAGAATCTAACGGTCTAGATAGAATCTACGAAGATATTAGCTAAGAAATCGATACGTAAACGCTTTAGTAACCGCTTCTTCTTAGTATTCTTAGAGTTAATAATAGTCTTAGCCGTAGTACTCTTCGCGAACTTAGCCGCTTTAGTAGTCTTTAAAGTAGTTACGCTTTTAAAATCTTTCTAAATTATATAAAAACGACGAGACTAGAGAAAGCGCTATTACTTACGAAGACGAAGTAACTTCTCTAAAGTCGTATTCTTCTTTATAGTAAGATAAGCCTACTTTCGCTCTAAAGTATCTACTATTAAGAGTTAACTAAGCCGACTTAGAGGTAAAGAAACTTATATTAAAAGATACTCCGCTCGATAATATTATAATCGGTTCTTTACGCCCCTAGATACGCGGTATAAATAGTAGAATTTTCTAATAGGGCCGTATATTTAAACTCGTTCTTAAGACAGTTAGAATAAAAAATTATCTCGACCCCGTTTACGAAAAGCTTATCTAATAAGTTCTAACGATAAAAAGTAACTCTATTCGCCGTACGAGAACGAAGATTAGTAGTAAAATCCTTAGTAGTACGCTTTTAAAAAGATATAATTAAAATATACTAAGAAGAAAGAGAAGAAAAAGAATAAATAATCTAATAACGCGATATATATTACGATATACGAAAGAATCTTTAGATTAAAGATCTCTAAAAGAAAGAGTAGTATTACGAACTCTAGAGAATACGAACTTTATAACTCTAAGAGTAGAAAGTCTATACGAGAAGAAATACTACGAAGGCTAAAGAGCCTTACGAGTAGAAGCGCTGTACGGTCTTAGATTTCGTACGAGAAACTAGAGAATACGAGAAGACGACGCGTATAAGAATACTAGTAGATAGTAGTTACGACCCGTACGAAAGAACTACTCTTAAAGGCGTAATAGCGCGAAAAGAAAGTACGAACTAGAGAATCTTCTATAAAACGAAGGACTATAGAGTCTAATTAAGAACCGTAGGTCTAAACGTATAATTATCTTAAAGTAATACGTAAAAACGAAAAGTTAAAAAGTAGATAGATGAAGAAAATAAGTAAGAAATAGTACGATATCGCGACCGTTTAGTAAGAATAGAAGTTAAATATCGAAAAGATATTCTTAGCGTCTAAGTTACGTATAATCTACTTATATTCTCTACTAAGAGTACGACTAGCGATATCCTCTATTAAGAATATAACTAAGTAATACTCTTACCCGAGGGTATACTAGATTATAACTAGCTTTTCTATAGTATATAGATATACTCTTTAGCTAGATACTTAACCCTTCGTAATTAACTTAAAGTTCTAATTAAGACTCTTTAGTTAGAGATAACCGGCTTACTATATATTATATAATTACGTAATACTTTCTTATTCTATTATTATCTACTCTCTCTTATCTCTTTAAGATAAACTCTTACGGTTTAACTATCTATTAAGCGACTTTAAAGCTTAGTAGAAGAAGTCTACCGTTATATCTAGTAGAACTAAGAAGTAATTTTTAAAAGCGTTAGAGAGTAGACGGGACCTATTAACGTTACGGGTTAAAGAAGTAATTTTGGCGGCGTAGGCTTTTAATATAATTATACGGGTCTTTATATTAAATTCTCTAGAAATTACTAGATAAATATTATATAGTTATTCTTTCGCGTTAGAAAGCGAGACGCGGATTTTAATCTAGATCGTTATAATTAGTTCGATAAGTTTTTTACTTATCTTTAGTATCTATAGAGTAGTAGTTAAAGTATTACGCTAGAACTTAGAAGAGATAGATAAGATAGAGGTATCGGAGAGAAATATAGCGTTAAGGGTTTACTACCGCTATCTAAAATATTACTAGATACTATATATAGAGAATAGTAGCCGTAATTAGATAGAAAAGATAATAAGAGGGATATAAGATAATAATTAGAATTAACTACGAAGATTCTATCTACTATAAATAAGTATACTCTATATATAAGAAAATATTTATCTTATAACCGTAATTTCTAATCGTTATATAGAGGTAGATTATAACGAGTAGTTATATTTATAAGGGTATAGTCTTAGCGTTATAATCGTTAGTAGTAGTACTAAGTAATAAGCGTAGTTATTAATTCTCGGCGCGGGAATTCGCTTAGCGCCGCGTTTCTAACTTCTATTCTTCTATAGATATTTCGTAATAACGTTAAGAATTAGTAACTACGCTTATTACTTAATACTACTACTAATAGTTATAACGCTAAGACTATATTCTTATAAATATAATCGCCCGTTATAATCTATCTTTATATAACGATTAAAAATTACGATTATAAGATAAATATTCTCTTATATATATAATATACTTATTTATAGTAGATAGAACCTTCGTAGTTAATTCTAATTATTATCTTATACCCCTCTTATTATCTTTTCTATTTAACTACGACTACTATTCTCTAAATATAGTATCTAGTAATCTTCTAAATAGCGGTAGTAAACTTTTAACGTATATATCTCTCTAATATTTCTATCTTTTTCTCTTTTTTTAAGTTCTAGTATAATATTTTAACTACTATCTTATAAATATCGAAGATAAGAATATCTTAGTATTAACTATAATAATCTAGACTAAAATTCGTACTTTTCTTCCGGACGTAGAAGACTAAGTATATAATATTCGATCTAATATCTCTAAAAATTCTAATATAGAAATACGTATACTTATCTTAAAAGCCTATATATTAAAAATCGCGTCTCTTTTTCGTAATATTAGTAGACTATAACTACTTTTAAATATACTAAAAGACTATATATACGTTCTTCTAAAATACTTTATTAGAAAATAAGTCTTTATAGTTAACCGTACTATAAGAATTTTAAAATCTATACTATCTACTAAGCCGGCTCTAATTTAAAACTCTAATCTAAAATTTAAGATTAAAAAACTAGATATCTTTAATAGGACTAGAAAAAAATTAAACGAATTTTTATAATAACTATAAACCTACTTCTATCTATTTAAAACGGTTTTCTAAAATAAATCTTAAAAAATCTTTTTTATCGAATTATATTTTTATAGTAATACTATTTATTAGTTTAAACTCTATTAAGAAGACTTTAGTAAACTAGACTAGTATAAAAAAACTATAAAACTATTCTATAACTTTAATAACTTTATTAAGATACTTTAAAAAACCTTTAAAGATAAGAACTAATATTAATAAGAGATAGAACGTTTAGATAGAATCTAGAATAATTAGTTATAGTAGTAAATACGTTAAAATAAGAAGACTAAAGACGAGAAATAGCGCTAATAAAACTAGAATAAGTAAAAGTAAAAAAGAGTAAATTATTATTATCGTAAGCTATCTACGAAAAGCTACTTTTATATCCGCGTTTCTATATTTATATAAATCTAATCTAGAAGATCGAAACCTTATCTAGCTAAACTATTCTTATAAGTAACGAAAGTAAAAGCTAACTATCTATATATCTTCTACTACTATACTACTACGACTAATTATTCTAGATTCTATTTAAACGTTCTACTTCTTATTACTACGTTCTTATTTTATAAACTTTAAATAGTTTATTATAGCTTCTTATTAGTAGAAGCTCTTACTAGTTACTAAGAGTTAAATTACTAGACGATATATTTTTCGCCCGTATCGTTTATACTAATTATTATATTAACTATATTTACGATCTATTTTATTAGTAATTTTTATACTAAATTAATACTTTTTATTTTAGTTAATAATTATATTAACTATTTTATTTTCTTTTATAAGAATAATAGTTAAAGTATAATAATAGACTTCTTTTACTAAGCTTTAGAGTTATCTAGTAAATAGTTAAATTATAAAGATTTATTTTAAAAAGATAAAAAAAAGAAAATAATAATTAGATAAGAGAGTATTATATAATTATATAATATATAGTAAGTTAGTTATCTCTAACTAAAAAGTCTTAATTAAAACTTTAAATTAACTATTAAAAATTAAGTATTTAGCTAAGAAGTATATTTATATACTATAAAAAAGCTAGTTATAATCTAGTATTTAAGAGTTTAGATCGCTAAGACTTTAAACTATTAAACTAAAAGTTTAGTAGGTTTAGAGCGCTAAGTCTTTAAACTTCTAAACTTTTAGTAGATTATATATAACTTAAACGCTTAGAGTACTTTTCTAATATTTAACTTCTATTCTTACTAAATAATCGCGATATTATACTATTTCTTACTTATTTTTCTTATCTATTTACTTTTTAGCTTTTTATTTTTACGTATTACTTTAAAATAATTATACGCTTAGATCTATAATTTCTAATTAGACTTTATAGTCTCTCGTCTCGTAAAAAATTTTTTAGTTTATACTTTTTTTTTAAGTTACTACGCTCTTAAAAGCGGTCTTTTTATATAGACTATAGCTATTATTTACTAGTATTTTTATACGCGTTATTATTCTATATTTTCTAGATTTTTATATAAAATCTAAGACTATATAACTCTTTTATTTAAGAGACTCTTTAATCTTTATAATACTTTTTTTTATATAAGTTTTTTACTTTTAAAGTTATAAAGTTCGTATTCTCTAGAATTTATAATATATATATAATTTAAATATATCTTTTATATAGATAATATATTAAAAAAATATTTATTTATTTTTTATAAAGTATTTACGTAAGTTATATCTTTTAAACTATTTTTATTAATTTTAAATAATAAATATATAAAAATATAGAAAAAATAGTAATAATTTATAAATTATATTTAATACTATATATTAAGTATTATAAATAATTTAATAAATAATTTATATATATAATTTATTAGTAATATAAGCGATTTAAATAATTATTATAAATTTTAAAAGATATAGACTTTATAACTTTAAAAGTAAAAAGTCTATATAAAAAAAATATTATAAAAACTAAAAAGTCTCGTAGATAAAAAAGCTATATAATTTTAAATTCTATATAAAAACTTAAAAAATATAAAATAATAGCGCGTATAAAAATACTAGTAAATAATAACTACGACTTATATAAAAAAACCGCTTTTAAAAACGTAATAGTCTAAAAAAAAATATAAATCTAAAAATCTTTTATAAAATAAAGAACTATAAAGTTTAGTTAGAGACTATAAATCTAAATATATAATCGTTTTAAAGTAATACGTAAAAATAAAAAGCTAAAAAGTAGATAAGCGAAGAGAATAAATAAGATATAGTATAATATTATAATCGTTTAATAAAAGTAAAAATTAAATATTAGTAAAAGTATTTTAAGCGCTTAGATTACGTATAATCTACTAGTTTAAAGGTTTAAAAAAGCTTAGTATACTAAATTACTAAACTTTTAGTTTAGACGTTTATTTATTTTAGTATAAATAAACTACTAAACTTTAGATTATAACTAGCTTTTCTATTATATATAAATATACTTTTTAGCTAAATACTTAACTCTCTATAATTAACTTAAAGTTTTAATTAAAACTTTTTAATTAAAGATAATTAACTTACTATACGTTATATAATTACGTAATATTTTCTCGTTTAATTATTATCTTTTTTTTTTATTTCTTTAAAATAAACTCTTATAATTTAACTATCTACTAAGCGACTTTAAAGCTTAGTAAAAGAAGTTTATTATTATAATAATTTATATAATTTATATAATTTACTAATAGTTTAAGTAGTATAAATAATAGAGATAATTACTAAAAGTAATTTATATTTATATTAAAAACTCTAGATATAATACTATAAATTTAAAAGTAATTTTTTTATTAAAATTTACTATCTTTTAAGCGCTATAAAACTTTAAAAAAAATAAATTATAGTACTTTTTTTATCTTAATAGTATTATCTAAGTATATAAATAACGATTATACTAAAAAATAAATATATATTATATAAAAATATCGACTTATATTACTAAGAGAGTCGCTTTTAAATTTATAGTATTATATTTAAAGTTTTTTTATTAAATAAAATCGCTTTTAATAATTTACTCTAAATAATATAAATAGTTTAGACGGTTTAAATATTACTTAAGCTAAATAAAATAATATAATAACTTTAAATATAGTAAAAGTAAAATAAATATATTTAAATCTAAATAAGTACGTTTAAAGTTTTTATATTAAAAATAAATAAATTTAATAATTTTCTCTATTTTTTATAATAAAAATATTAATTTATTTAGCTAAAATATCTTTTAAAAATTAACTATTTTAAAACGTAATTAAAACTTTAATTTATTTTTTATTTTTATTATAGTAGAGAGACTAAAAAATATTATTTATTATAAAAATCTTTT
>NW_023336302.1:0-8558 GCF_012971845.1 Lasiodiplodia theobromae | reverse complement strand
ATGGCGGGGTCTCGGTGACGACGAGCGACGGGAATGTCGTCCATGGAAGCATTCTCGTTGGCGCAGACGGCATCCACAGCCGTGTGAGAACGCTCATGGCAGATGAGATTGCTAAGGCCCGGCCGGAACTTGCGAAAGAGCTCAATGAGGGTATATCCCCTCATAGAGGCGCTGCTGTGCGCTACTGAACAGAAGGTCTAGGATTTGTTGCCGAGTACAAGTGCATCTTCGCCATCTCCCACAACACCCCCGATGCTCCCTCCATGCCTGATGCTACGGTGCACAACGTCTACTACGACTACTGCTCGGCCATCTCCACCACTGGCGTTCCAGGCCGAGTCTTCTGGTTCCTCTTCGTCAAGCTACCAGAGGCAATCCGAACGCCGACTTGCCCGCGCTTTGGACAAGAAGACACGGAAAAGACCATTGAACAGTATGGTAGCAGAAACCCGGGGCCAACGTACACGATCAGAGATCTGTGGGACGCGCGGGTCAAGGCGACGATGGTTCCATTGGAGGAGGGAGTTCTGACGAAGTGGAGCCACGGTCATGTCGTTCTCGTTGGGGATTGCATCCACAAAGTAGGTCCCATGATCGCTACTTTACGGCAGGCTTGTGCTAAGTCGCCGGCAGCAGGCCACGGCCAACCCTGGACTTGGCGGGAATACCGCGTATGAAGGTATTGCGTGCTTTACCAATGGTCTTGTCCAGCTCCTCACATGTTCACCGGTTCCGTCGCTGGAGGAGCTTACAGCTTGTTTTCAGAAGTTCGAAGAGGTGCATCGCCCCAGAGCCGAATCCATCGTCAATATTCCGGGTATTATCACGCGGTACGAAGCTCAGGACACACGGTACTTGAAAGCGGCATCTCGCTGGTTGATTCCTTGCGTGAGTGACGTGTGCAAGGCCGATGCCTATGTTTCATCCTTTGCAAATGCGCCGTACCTCAACTATCTCCCAAACCCGGAAGTTGGGGTGGAATCTCCAGCTAAGCTGTGAGATGGCCCTCTACTACAGCAATCTTCAATTCTGTATTCAATAATTTCACCCAAGGGATGTGTACAATGTGAATTTACTAAGATTCTATTTGCTATGGCGACTTATATCATTCGCAACTATATACGGGCCCTTCATGCCTCTATATCACAAGTAACCTCTCGCAATTAGTCTCTTGTAGCCATGATTCCACCATCACAACCATCACCACCACAACTACCACAGCCATCACCCTTTCTTCGATCATCCCAGCTCCTAATTTCTTATCACGTGCGCTGTCCTGAGTGACCATGATGGACGAATAAGCGAGACGACTACGTAAACAACCCCGCAGGCGACCGCCCATCCTTAGGAGCTGCATCTCCGGCAGTCATCCTAAACAGAGCCTCAAAACCAAGAATCCTGAGCTGCCAAAGACCCATTAGGCCGAGCCAATAATCACCAGAGGGCACGAAGCAAAATAGATCTCCGACACTAGTAGACGGCCCACAACGGCCGTGCGACCCGGGAAAGCGGTTCCTGCACTGTGCCGCACGCGTATGCATGGCCCAAGCGTTGGCACAACCCGCGGTGTAGCCTCGGCGCCGCACAGACGCGATGTCGCTCAAGATTGCCCCTAGCACATCAAAGGGTTGAAAGGGACCGTGTCGCGGCCCCACCAGAAGCAGCCGCTCGTTGAAGGGACCGAAAGCAGGGTGCAGAAGCTAGAACATCTCTGACGCGATTCGAGTCAACGTACAGACGCTGCCAACAATGCAGCGGCACTCTAGAGCGCCAATGACAAAGCTTCGGAAACAAGCCGACTAGCTGGCAACTAGATTACAGCGGCCGATAGAAGAGTGGATCAATTGTTCCTTGCCTGCTGCCGAGAAAGCGTGGCACGGTCTGTTGCCAAGAAGAACGGACCAAGTATAACGGCCACCAAACGGCTGTCGAGACGGCAATACCAAAATAGTCTATGTAACGTGCACCTGGCATGCGAGTGCTGGTCTGTGCTCTTTCTGGGTCCCAGCGCACCCTCTTACGACTACCGGCCCAAGCCCATCCACACCGGCGAGCTCGCGAAACTCTACCTGCCAGAGCTCGGGTAGTCCAGCTCCTACACACCGGTCAGGATGATGATGTCTAGGCCGTGTTCAACACCAACCAACTCGATACAAAACGGGCGCTGGCGCGGGGAGAGATGGTGGTGGTATCGGTGGCGCCGGCGGCGGCGGCGGTGCCTTCTAGTTTGGGGGAGTCTGTTTCTCTCCATGCATTGCGCGCCACGAGTTTGAGGAGGGAAAACCGGGCAATTAGAAAGAGGTAAAATTGAACAAGAACTCAAGCAGAAGTAAACACGCGCTTCAAGTTTAGATTGAGGAAACGAAGGGAAGAGCCGGCTTTCACGTCTTTTTCACATCTTCCTAAGCGTCGTGTGCCTCCTTCTTAGCCTCGTCTTTATCAATGGTGAGGACCCGCCTGCTAGATATCCCATGGGCGACAGAAAGGTGGCTAGAGGGCGCCGAAGCCGTGCTCCAACTGTTGCCGAGTGAGCATTAAAATGCTTGATACAGCCATCCTACTGGTGTTCTTGTGAGCTACTACGTCGCTAACTATCGGGCTATGATGAAATGACATACGGTAGTTACTGTGTTGTTGCGCAGACGCAAACAACGACACAGGTACCAAGGCCGCTGGGACACAGCGTGAGGGATGGGATGACGAGCGGTGCAGACACCCCGGGGTATCGAGAACCCCCGGAAAATGCCAAGAGAGCCTCCGTTTTCTACGCCGCCCTCATCTTCTACGCCAGACTTACTTTTTCCCGCCTGTGTCTCCAGCATCATCTGCATTATCCTAACTCAACTCATTTCCCAATTGCCTCCATTATTGCCCACTATCGTTTCCCTGCTCCCGAATTGTCGCTCCTGTTCCCCATTGCAAGTGTAGGAGTTTTCAGGGTCTCGGGGATCCCCCGCTCACATTGTCCCCGTTCATCATTCCCCCTCACTATCTCCATAGAACAGCAACAGTATATTCAAATCTAGTTGCAGAATGCTGTTTGCGTCTATATCGCCAAGGCTGGTATTTGACATCAAGGGACTGTCTATTTTGGTTAGCTGAGCACAACGATGTTTGACAGTCTCCAGCGCCATTTAAATTTACCAAGGAGAGGCGCAGCACAACCTATCAAAGAAGGTCCATAGAGGGAAACTCAACCCTTCTGATTCATGGCCAGACCTAACCTCCAGCCTTATCAGTTAGCCCGTGTGAACGCACACCTAACATGCGATATGACAGCTTCGGCCCTGCGCAGGCCTGATACTGCTGAGACTGCGACGAGAGCGGAGCAAGCGTTTTCCTAAAGTTCAGGGCTGATGTGCTGTAGGCCTTCAGTATGAGATCTGTCAAGACCCAAGCGCCTCAACTTTCTAAGACCTTGTCGAGGGCTAAATCCGACAACTCAAGGCTTTTCTGAGAAGACTAATTTAGTACGCTCATAGAGACCGATAGAAAATGAACCCGGTTCCTCCATCATCTGTTACTAGGCAGTACACTAAATCAGCCTTCGTTCTGAGACATCTTGGGCACAACACCACAAACACCTCGAAAAGATACGAGTCAACATATTTGTTCATCGAATAGTCGACTGGCAAATTTTCAGTCTCAAAAGGCGATTACTAGCCTTCCATACTATTTAGAGCATACATTGGGCCGAGCTTAAAGTCTCCTACCAAGCAGTTCCAGCACAAGGACAGAAGACCTGATGGATGGGCTCAACGGTTATAAAGCACACAGCATGCAACAGTAACACACACCAGCTTACAACAAGGAGGAAAATAGGTTGCATAATAGAAAGGTAGTCAGCCACCCAGAATATTATCTTCACCGATGTGTTCAGCGAGAGTTTGTATGCCAAAATATATGTCTCTCCGCATTTTCGAATACATAGTCGGGGCTTTGTATCGCCTCTCGAACTCAACCGCTTAGTGGGATCAAGCGGTGCTATTCCATTCTCATGCTCCCAGTCGAAGTCGCCCTATTTTGCTTGCATCTGCTCAACTTCACATTCCCTGAGCCAACGCAATCGTCACCGACACTATTCTATTCTGCTCACTATGTCTTTTCAACCCTTCATTGCTAGTGAGAACATGCTTGGCACTTCCTCACCACGATAAAGCTAGGACTGCCCAAAGTTCCCAAAAACACAACCGACGTAGTAGGCGAAGGAAACGTAAGCGACTGTCGCAGGCAAATGGATGGCTCTGTTGCATGACTGCAAACGAAGATTGCAGGAACTGGATCGCACTCAATCCATGCACTTCCAGTAAAGTCTTCTGCGAAAAAGCTCACACCTTCAAGGTTGAAGAGCTGAAGGCTCAGGTGAAGCCGCACGACGGTTGCGTGAAGACTCTGCGTGTCTGGGGAGAGCGAGCCGATTTTTTGTCTGACAGCTCGTTCAACTTCGTTGTAGACATCTTCGACAGCTCCATTCAAAGTGTCCGTCAAAGCTCGCGTGTATGACTGTGAGTCTTCGAAAGCGATCACTAAAGCTATATCGTAAACCTTGTCGTCGTTCTGGAGTCCTCCAATCAAGTACTCGTGAAGCCTCGCCACGTCACTTCCGCAAAGGATGAAGCTGCAACCGTACACTCTTCTCCATCTAACTATCGGTTCCAGACTTCTAAATAGATAATTTACCGGGTTCAAGCATTGCTTGATGTCAGTAAGGTCAGCTTTGTGTCTGCCATCTTTGTCTTGAGAACGTAGGAGATTAATGTAGTCCTGCGGTTCCAGCAAGCTTCGTAACTGCTTCAAGAGGCCATATTGCGACAAGAAAACATCCATGGGGTGAGGCAAATCCTCGTTCTTCTGTAGAACCACCTTATTTAAGTTCTGTGCATGCGAAGTTTACACACTCAACCCAAAGAGCGCTTTGCAAAAATTCGAAGTTTTTCGCGGCCGTCATATTTATTTACGTGACGTCAAAGGTTCTCAGCGTACACCAGTCGCAAATCATCGCGAACCCCGACTTTTCTAGCCCCGACTTTCTGGAACAGTTAGAACCGCTTCTACATCAATCATCCCCTAATGATGCTTCACAACACGAAGCTCTCACCCAGGATTCCCAAACACAATACTCCATCGCTTTCTCAGAGTCATGAAACTGGACAGACCACCGCGTTGCATTCTCACGCAGCGTGAGACGAGTGCTTCAACATGTCTCCGAGGCGGTTTCACTGAGAAAACAAGGCCTTCGACCGTGCGAATGGCGAATACGGATTTCCAACGAAGCTCTAGCCGATCGTGTAGTCTGTTGGTACTTTCGAGTAGGCGAGCACGTATGAAAGCACCCTACGACTATCAACGTTCAAGGCGAACGTTGCCACCATCCTGTCAGGTTTTGCTCGGCAATACAAGCGTACTTTGCGAAGAATTCTCTCCGGGGCTGTTCCATAAGATTGATGGAATATGCGCTTGGTCGACCCAAATGATTGATGAATGTGTTGATTCTTGCTTTACTCTACTTGGCGATGAGCTCCAAATCGTCTTAGAATAGATACCCAAACTTATCCACTACAGGGCAACGGAGGTGGTTCAGCTTATTTCCCATCAGATTATGTTGCGCAAGATGAAAGTCTCGTCGCTATTACCTACTAGATAAAAAGACGCGAAAACACGTGCTTAAACTCACCTAGACCCCATGCAGTAAACAGTACGCATGCGCCATCTGCAAGTCGGCTGTTGGCGTTGTACTTGGAAAAGACGAGGAGATGAGGCGCAAGAAAGGTGGTGGGCAGGATTGGTGGTGGGGGTGCAGTAGCCAACAAGCCTGGTCGGATGTGCTAAGGACGATCTGCATTCGCGGTCCAACGGTGTTGCCTTGGCGCAGGGACCAGGTGGAAGCGGAGAATCGGCTGATGCAATCGGAATCCTTTCCACGGGGAACAAGGGATCCTTGCCGATCCTGCCAAGCCTTCTGCAGCCCTATCACTATTCCCTGTTGCGCCTTCGAAATTGGCCCTTTCCTCTGCTGTGCCGCAACGCTTTCCTCGAAATACCGGCCATCACCCACTTTACCCCGGGCACCCATCGCCTCAATCGTCCCTATCATACTTCATCATCACTATGCTACTCTTGATCAGACTATTTTCAGCAAACTGTTGAACGTTGAGCTCAATCACCTTCGTTGTTTGCTGTTGGATAAGTGTATTAGCTTAGTCATTCGTTCTGAGACGACCTTGGGCTCGACACCAAGTATATTGGGACAACAATCAATACACTCATTCATCAATCAGCTGACTGATCAAGCGCAAATTTCATGAGAATCTCATCTACTTACCTCCACCTCTACGCCGCATTGTGCGCACTTGTGCCTCACCGCCCCATTATTTGGCAGAAATCCAACCTATGGCTGGGATTTTCTCAAGAGCAATTCTGGCAGGACAGATAGCGACATGAAGAAACTATTGTATTAATCACTGTAACAAGCGAGCAAGAAAGTCGGTTGCATTACTGATCGCGTGCATCTACTTTCGCTAAGACGAGCTCGAGGGAACCTTCCGCCGCTCTTACCACGTTGCCAAAGGTCTACTCACAAAGAAGCCTCCATCGCCCCCTTCTGCAAATCCATTTTCCTTTCGTTTAGCTGATTTGAATCAGCCTTGAGCGGTCCTCAAGGCTCAAACCTGTGTTCCATCCCGCTGGGACACTAAGGCATGCACAGAAAAATACTCCCTCCGTCCATGTAGCCAACCCCAACAAGATGCTGCCCGTCATAAGGACAGGCATAATTATTGGTATCTACGTTCGTGTCTCCACCGCCTCTGCATGAAAAGTATATACCCGTCACGATGGTTGAGACTCCAATCGACTCGACAGAATAGCCCTCAGGAGCCCTCAAACAAAGAGAGGCTGGAATTTCTCTTGTCGTAACGCTCCAGCACGATTGATCAGATCCATCCTCGACCACGTACGCAGGGTCTATCGAAGGGATGAATCTGGCTAGGTTGGAGTAGGAATCCTGATTCGCTTCAAAATGCGCATCACCGTGGCCTAGCGAGCAAGCGATGCTTGAGAGACCGGGTGCTTTGAGATTGGCAGGGTTGCACTGTACAGTGCGAAAGAGCGATGCGGCCACGAAAGCAATCACGGAAAGCTTTGGATAAATCATTGGCCAGTGTGGTTGATGATAATCAATCTTGAGCGAGATGTAGAACTCTTCGAGGGCACTCGCCAAATTTATCTTCAGAAGACCTCAGATTTATCATCCTAGGACTTATGTTTTATTATGAACCGCCCTCTTTCTAGCTATCTCCACCCCAGTTGCTTGTTACCAACACCGTGTGGGGGCCGCCCGAGGAACATCGAAACTACCATTCAGAAACCCAGCAAAGCATGTTTGGTCCGATCGCCTCAAAGGCTTGAGTGGCCGTGTACATCGTCAACACTATCTGCTAGAAATTCTTGACGGAGGTATGCCACATCACCCCTCGTAAATTAATAGATAAATCGATACAGCAAGGAATGCAACTAGTTTGGCCCTAGCGACTGACCAAACTCTTCACAGAGGCGAATCCAGCGATATTATTTGCGCTCAAGCGTATGGTTCTCCCGCCAGAACCAGTCCCGACTCCCCAAGAGATAATGGCGGGAGCAAAGGCGGCCCGGCGCGCATTGAACGCAACTCAAGCAAGTGAGCGATCAATGTACGATACCCTGGCGCTTCACCCCTGCCTAAAGACGTGGCTCTGGAAGCCCGTTATTTGCTCTCATAAAGAGCGCCAAGAAAACATTTGAGAGCGAACTTTTCAACCAGGGCGATCGGAATATCATCAAGGCGAGAATACCTACATACTACACGTTCAGCTTTGGACTCGCAACAACGATGAGAGGGCTGCGAAATTTACATGATACGTGATACACGATTCTACGGATCTTGCACTCCCAGAAGAATCGGGTTCCAAATGAACGAGACGAATGGTTTTCTCGATCTTGCAATCGACGAATCATCCGCCTCATTGTTCTGTAAGACCACGCTTGTAAAGAAGAAAAATCACTCGATCAGTCTGCCGGTGCTTTTCGGCGACCTCAATAGCTCCAACTACCTGAATGAGTGTACAAGGATATAATTCACTAGAATGGTAGCTCTCACATTGAATTGACTTAATAGGCCGCGGTCGCCTAGTTCCACTTCTCTGGATAATGCAGGCGGGAATCAAAGCGAGCGCACACGGAGGAGACTTGATGCAAACAAATTTATGCCATCATTGTCTCTCAAGAAGCTGTTCAGCAAAGACAACAATGACATTTCCCTATTTCATCGAGTTCAAGAAGCGGGACGCTCTTTGTTGTTGCAATACCTTCGCGCAGCGTTTTCACTAAAATTTGGGATCATGCCGAGTTGTCCACCAGCTTTCGGATGAAGGCCGCCGCGCATACAACAAAGAGCATTATTGGATGCCTATACGACCTCTTGCTGAGCTCAACACTAAGATCGCATCAATATCGAGCGTAAAAATCAATTCATCTCTTTTTCTATCGAGGGTTACGCCTTGTTGCCTTATCCGTTGCGTACC
>NW_023336301.1:0-9194 GCF_012971845.1 Lasiodiplodia theobromae | reverse complement strand
CAAGTGTTGCAATGGCAACAAACAGACTGTGAGGAACATACCCAAGCCACCATCACAGACTAAACTATGCTGACTGACGTCTAAAGGGCTTGGTCAATGTCGATCTGTCTTGTACAGACGTTCTCTAAGTGACCTGCTCACAACCCCTGTCCCAAGTGGAAGCACTCTTCCGAAGCGACAACATGGAATTTACCATCTACGCTATCTCTTCGAGGCGTGTTTGTAACTGCTGTAGGTGGGGAGGAACTCAAGCTCTGGACACTCTACGCTTTCTGTCTCTACCGCATGTTTATCCCCGGGGAAACAGTTTTGCTATTTATTTTCTTTCTGACGAACATTCGCTCCTTTAAATATTCAATCTATCCTCTTCTCTTTAACGATATGTCGAGCATCTGCGTGAAAATTTCGACCAAGCTTTGCTGTCTGAGGTAATCGGAGCTGATGCACATACCCATGGATGACTATCTTCGTTGATAAGTAGTGAGCGTACCATCACGAATTGCATGCGCGCATATGCGCCGTTGGCTTTTGGCTTTTTCGCTAGACCGAATTCGGAGTCGGGGATATGCGCGCATGCGTTATCTTGGCATGCGCGCATATGCCGAGACACCGCATGCGCGCTTATGCGCTAATGGCTTTCGACTCAAAAACCATAACTGAACTACATGTCCTTCACAATTTCCAACTGATTTCTCACCTAAAACATCTTCTGATCGGGCGCACTGCCTCGGGTGTGCATGACAGTGTCATTTAGGCTCCTGCAAGCTTCACAAAGTCGGCGCGCAACAATATTAACCACGTCAGATGAGTCCACCCGCCAGCCTTGCCGCTATGAATTCGTCGGAGTCCTCATAGGCAGCTTGTTTCCGGGTGAACGCTTCAAATCAATCACTTCTGCAGCCCGAAACCCAGAAACACTAGCCTGTTGCATAACTTAGCGCCGTGCGTAAAGAGCCAAGGGTTTTGCCGGTGCGTAACACAGATTCAGAGAATGACCCATCCTTTGCGATTTCTTGAAAGACTTGCGGCGAAGCGGCAAGCGCCGGGCTCATCAAGACTGTAGAGAAAAGAGGCCCAAAGAGATCATACCTCCCTTGCTTCCGCTAAAGCATCAAGATAAAGATGGGATGGCTGGGCGCCATTTACTCAATAGTGTGCGCCATGCAACCTGTAGCCAGTGGGGTCTGCTTGATGCTGAGCGAAACGTCAGCTGGATCGAGCTGAGTAGAAGATGTTCTAGACTGGTATGCTCTTTTCCCCATGTCTGAGTGGCAAAATTAGCCACTGCATTATGGTTCGATCGCTGAGTGAATGATTAAGCCTCCGCAATACAGGCGCATGTCATGGCCTGATTCTGCGGGTGGAGGCTTGCAGCGATGCACGCGATTCCTCGTGGCTCATGCAAACGGAATTCAAGGGCCAATCCCGACGGCGGCTGGGCGCTAGCACGCGGCTCGTATTGCACATTTTCTCAGAATTTCTTTTCGTACTGCATGTCTTACTGCTGGCAGCTGGTCGCGGTATCAAGGAAAGGAAGAAAGTGAGGGGTACAGCGCCAAGGTCGCGAACGGTGACACATAAACGCCCAAAAACCCAAAGGACTGCTGCTAATTTAGATCAATCGCAAACTCGCAATGAATCACCAGATTAATCTCAGAAGCGCACCAAACTAACACTAGCTACAAACGGACAAACTCCTCAGAGCGTTCATTTTGTGAGATATTTCAAGACACTGGATATGGGAAAAGGTTTCTGGATAACGGCATCTTACAGAAAATTCCATTAGCTGCAACGACGGAACATTTTGGTTCAGTTAATACCATTCCCTGCTTGATAGCGTACGCTAATTGATCCTTGAGGGCGCTGCCGGAAAAACCGATCACGCTCATGCGCCCCTCAAGCTGCCCTGCCTGTTCCATGCTGCGGATCCGCTCGGCGCATACAAAGCCATCCATGACTGGCATGTGGAGATCCATGAAAACGACAGAAATGGGCGTGGTGTCGCGCTGGTGGATTGCGCTTTCGATCAGCACCAAAGCATCTGCACCATTGTCGGCGACCGACACCAAGATGCCAAGCTTTAGTAGCCTTTTGTTAAGACGTTTCTGACAGTGCGGTTATCATCCATAACTAAGCAGTGTATAGTACAACCTGGTGAGAACGAGGCTACATCGCTGTTCGAGGCGGGTGACCGGATGTCTGACTCCGGATCAGTAGATGTCTGCAGGTGTTGATGCAGATCTTGTTTCTGCAGGTACCATTCGACGTAAAACGCGAAGGTACTTCCTTGACCGGGCTCCGATGAAACGCAAATCTGTCCGTCCAAGAGCTCGGCAAGGCGACGAGAAGTGTAAAGGCCAAGCACGTACCCACCGTGCTTACTAAAGACGTGAGATAATGCTTGAGCGAAGCGATTGAAGAGCTTGGCTGTCTCTTCAGAATTCAAACCCGGTCCAGTATCGCTGACGCAAAACTAGAGATAGACCGGCTTCCCCATTTTTGCTGCAGGTTTGCGATACTGGCTTTGATGGATGCGCGGTAGATATTTGTGGGTCCCCTGTGGGCGAGAGTCTGATACGTCCGATGAGATGGCAATGGAGTGTTCTGTACGGTCACGGGTGGATTTAATGGCGTTGGCTGCTGTATTGATGAGTATCTGGAGCACAAGACTAGAATTAATCAGCACTGGTGCGTTTGCAATGTCAAGATCCCCAGACAAGCGCTGCACGCGGGTGCATAGCTTTACATCGGCTGCCTCTGCTTCGGCTTTGAAAAACTTGGTTATCTTTCTCAAAAGATCAGCTGGCTTTCCTTCGTCGAAATGAAGCTCAAGGTTTTGGGACTCGGGCCGGGCGAGCGTGAGCGCATCAGCCATTATCCGTCCCTGGTGCTCCACATATAGCTCTATGGTGCTCGCCGCGTCATAAATCTCGCCATGAACCTAAGATTCAGTGAAGATAAGGCCATGAACATCTGAGCCAATGGAATGACCTTATTGTGATTAGATTAATGCCTGACTGTACTCAAGATCGAGTCTGCAGACTGTAGAATTACTAAAAGTAGATTTTTCAATTCGTGTAATACCAGATCCTTCGACATCTTCGTCTGCCTGTCGCTTGTGTACGCTTCTGTCGACGACTGGTCATCGTTATCCTTCCAGGACTTTTGATCGGTTATGTCTGTTACACAAACAACGAGTCCAGTCCCTTTATTGCCTGCTCCCACTCTGAAACCGCAGGTAACCGAAAGCGATGTGTGTGGCGTATGGTCCAGTCATAGCCGTTTCGTCAAGATATCGAACGGCTCGGTGCACTTCCGAGCAGCAAATGCTGCCAACTGTCTCTTAAGCTGATCCTCTCCACCTGTTATGACCGTTTCCCCGAGCACACCGTGTCGGAAATCGATGTTTGTTGAGCCGACAAGCCTGAGATAGACTTCGTTAGCAACTATGTAGGATCCATTGAATCTGAATTCTGCGTAACCAATAGGGAATAGATCCAGCTGGCCGTTGAGAGTAAGTGCATCCATATTTAGTGTATTTTCCGCCGGGGAATTCATCAGATGCGATACAGTCGTCTTCAAATATGGTCGAGATTCAAGAATTTCCTTTCCGTTTTGGTTACGGAGTAGCTTTGCGGTAAGTATCGACACATTCTTTGTCTGTTGGAAAACACCTTGTCCCTCTGCTAATTGGATCAATAGCAATCCCTCGTGCAACGTGATCCTTTTCCATCATAGTCCTAGAATACTACACTATGTAGCCTCAACAGGAATGCAAGGATTGATAAACCGCTGAATAGTCGCTAGTAGGTCATCGCAGACGCTTGAAGCATTAATGCCCGCTTCTATGATCTTTCTGCATGCCGGATTGCAATAGCGTACAGTATTCTTGATGTCGACCTCAGAGGTGTCTATGAAAAATGTAGGGCGACTGTCGGAGCGGAATATTTGTACGAAATTCTGCAAGGTTTCCATATTGACGGTCGAAGATAAGGTTCAGGTAAAACTACGGTCACTCTGAGCTTGGCCGACGCGGATTAAATTGTCGATCTCGAGGTCGATTTCGATGTCACGGTGATCGGGCTGAGGCAGTCACATGCAGAATGACATGAAAAGACCGCGGAGATGACCATGGAGGTGGAAAGAAGCCCGCTCATTTAGTGGCAAAGGGAGGCCGAAGTAGGCGATAATCTACATGCGGAAGTCAATAGCGTTAAGAGCCGTGTTGTTCACGGTAATTCCCTCTTTGATGAGCCAAAAACTAGCTCATATTTGATGTACCAGGCTCTCTGCGTGAATACAAGAGACTCAGATGCTGGTGTTGCACATCAGTGGCCACAGCAGAACGCTGTAGCCGAGCGCTAGCGTAACGATTACAGGTATCACGAACAGGGTATACGCTGGTGACATGGTAGGTTCAGACCACATTGATCCGCAGACGAGGCATTGCACGGTATCATTCGGCGATAGTACATTCCTGCAGAGAGCCGTGGTATGGACGTGTACGATAAGGCCACGCAAGCATGCGTTGAATTTTCTGAATGTCTAGTATAGCAGCTTGCAGATGTAAAGCGTAGTATGCGGCGCTGGAGTAAGCCGGAGAAGCTGATGCTCACATTTTAGGGGCGTGGAATATTTACTGTACCAGTAACAAGGATGCATGGTACGGTCTTATACAACATACGCCATGCTTGTTCTGCAGCTCAGCATTTATTGAGCCAACGAAATTTCTGCAAGGCGCCTGCATGGTCATGTTTTATTGACGCGCTTAGGAAGTTTGGTCCCCCAGCTTGTTTACTATCTGTGCTCGATGAGTATGTTTTTCTTCTGCTCTCTCATTTAGTAAGGTTCCTAGGGTGCCGCTGGTGCCGCTATACATGCATCTCCCTTGCACGGCAAGCTTACAGACTCCCTCGATCAGCAGAAAGCACCAGTGGACGTTATTTAGAAGGAGAAAGCCTTGGGTACGGTAACCGAACCTTGTTTCGACTTTCACTAGGAAGCGTCCTAATTAGTCGTGGCTAATCACATCTAAACATCTAGGTGCTCGGGGATCCCCCTTGGTGACGAAGTCAACTTCGCTAAAAACGAATTTGTCACGACCTTCATCAGAACTAGAAGATGCCACTCTTGACGATTTATTTATATATCCCTCTGAGATTAGCGAGCCTACTCCATTACATATTTCCGGCAAGAGGAAACGCAGCGTGTTCAGTCAAATAGAGTCCGACATGGACATGTTAGATTGTGGATTTGGACAGTCTGCCTCGTATCAACGAAATGGCAAGCGCAGTAGATAGTCGCCCCGATTTGACGAGAGTAAGTTTACCTGTAAGTCACTACCCGAGAGCAACTTCATCAATACAATATGTATGGTAGGCGCTGTTGAAGCACCGAGGGATTAAGTCTAGGGTGACGACGGCTTTCTGTTCTAAGAGCCTACGGAGTTTTCTTACTTGGAACGTACACCCTCTCTGAGGCGGAGAGGTGAATGTGAATCCGCATATACTCTACAGGATACCACTTCACGCTACAGAGAAGCTGATAGCTTACAACATACGCGGCCACGTTGACGTGGCCTAGACCGCTCTTCAGAGCCCTACCGGACTCATTCCTCGCGGACCGTGTCTTATCGAAAGAGACGAGCGGCAGCATGCAATTCACCCCGGGCAAAAACTAGAGCACGGTCTAGACGTCTCGTATGTGATCCGATTGTCTCGCAAACTCTAGGATCTTAGAAACCCGCAATATCCCGTTTGTGCAGCCGGATTCAGCTGGGTCATATATCGGGCAAATCTATTCGCGAGATATTACTATACAACCTATAGCCTCGGAGCTCTCGTACTTCGTTGCTGTCCTACCTAGTTTCACAAGTGTGCACGCTCTTCACATAACCGATATTCGGTTCCCTAATATGGAGAATGTCGTCTTCAAATAGCTATAACCGGCAATATAGCTTCTTATAGGGACATTACGAAGTTCGTCCCACGGAAGCTTCGTGAGTGCGCTCCCAGTCCCGAATAATAACTACGACGGCCCTTCCGACCAGGGCTATCAGGGTTTAAGCAGTGACGAAGCCATGTTAGAAGAGAAGTCTAGGGGCGAGTCTAGAGACGAAGTTTCGGCGAAAAACTAGCGCTGGTCTTTAGAAGATGACCAACTCCTTTATAGTTTGGTTGAAGCTAGGAAGCCATGGCGGTGATTAATCTCACCATTCTCTATGCGAACGCCTAAATCTGTTCGAACCCGATATTGGGTACTACGGCACAAGTTTAGTCAGGAATGTGGCTTTGAAACCAATAATACGTTAGCATAGACGTTAATGCTATAAACCCTCGTATATAAGATCAACCCTTCTCCTAGCACCTTGCCAATAGCCTAAACAATCGCCTTGAATTTCTACCACATCCGCGAGATTCCCCTATTCTTTATTGCTTAGCACTAAGTCAGCTCTCGCTCTATACATTTAACCTGACGATACTAATAAACGAGTATATAATAAATAATAATGGTTTTTTTTTAAAAAAAAAGAAAAGCCGCAAATGTTTTCTTTTCTAGGAAGCAGATTTGTTTTAGTGATAGATTCTACCTTGCTCTTAATTGCAGATTAGAATTGGCATTATATAGCTATGATACTGTTTCAGACTAAGATGAAATGGTAATGCTTCTCGGTAAAAAACTAAACGCTATGGATAATATACGCCCGTTCGAGGATCTAACTACTACGCTACTTCTATAGATTGCGGTTACTTCAACTCTAGCTGGTTGATACTTTCGTGGAAGCCGAATCAGACGGTCACGGCTTACATGGACCCATTCTTCCCTATAAAAAGATGGTAATTTTTTTTTGGGAAATGGCTAAAGAATGTAGGGCCAGTGCGGATCGGACTATCATGTGACGCTGAAGCGATGAGACTGTCGTCTGGCGAGAACACCACTGACTTGATTGAGCCCGAATAACCTTCGCACACATAGTGCTTAGTCGCGATACTTCGTTCTTACCCTCTTCTTGTACCCATTCAAGGAAAACCCTTCGACAGGTTTCCACCCACTTTGGTGTTTGGATCCTTGAGGCAGAGGCCCGCCGTTACGCTCGCTTCTAGCCACTATCTAGGGCAGAATGCTCTGGCTGCGAACGACGACTCCGTAGGATGATGACGATGATGATGATGATTCATACACCCCGTCGGCCTCCACGGGCCATAGGGACAAGGAACGCTATTCTACGGTAAGCTACATTGGGATCCCGGTTCATTCGAGGCCCAGCACGCTGTATACAAAGAAAACATCCTTCTCTCCCATCCAACGAACCAAAACGCAGATGCAAACGAGAGTACCAGTAGAGAGATTAAGCGGCGCGCAAGAAAAGTAAGAAAAGAAACGTGAAATAGATCCATCCTTCATGCACCCCTCATACCATCCCCTTCGAGACTGCTTCTCGAGTGCTGTCAGTCCCTGTAGTGGCGTGACGGCTGGTTGGAGAAGGGATTGATTTTGCTTTGAGAAGGACTGAGCTCTCAGTCTCTGGCTGCGATCAGCCTTCCAGTAGCCAGAGCGAATGCTGCCGTCGCTTTGACTGCGCGCATGTCTGCACGCCACTTTTCCGGCGACCCGTCTACATACTTACCGTCAGGCTTTCTCGTGCCCGAACATCCGCCCAGCATAAACGCGAGATCCCCAAATCTGCTCCCCAGGTCAACTTGCAATTTAGTCCGGAAATCCATCCAACGCGGACACTCCAGGAGGAAGTGCTTGACTGTTTCCCTCTCTACTCCGCAGTCGCACGCGGGTGCTTCTGCTCGCTTGATTTTGTACAATGGCTCGTTCAGGCTCGCTTTCGACGTCCTTAACTGTGCGATGACTGCCGCTTCTCTACAATTTAGCTAGTCATAGAGCTTCTTAATGTGAAAGTGCGCCAACGCGCAGTCGAGCTTGCAGATGGACTCGCCAGCCTTAGAAACTTCAAACGTCTTCCTCCACAACCTCAAAGTGACTTCCTTACACCGTATCATAGCTGAAGACCGTAGTAGATTGTCTAAAAGTAGTTCTTGGCTGCTCTCCGTGGCTTTCAGGGCTAAGCTACGCGCCCTTTCGTTGCCCTTAATACCTTGGTGCGCAGGCACCCACCTGAACTCGACTGGCGGGCCCCTGTTGCATTTGATCTGGTCAAGTAACTGGAGAACGCTTCCAACGGTTTCCTGGCGTGCCATTTGGCGAGGCTTGTGGAGGAGACGAAGGGCAGTCTTGTTATCGCTGTAGACGACGTGTTTTACCTTGGTCGCTTCGGGGAATCTAGCCACCATCTCGGTTGACCATGTGCCATATACTAGTCCTACGGCTTGCCGGATCGCGTGGAGCTCTGTGAATAATCCGTCTACTGACTCGGACTTGCCGACCGTGGACGAGTGGGCGACGACGGTCGTGCCCCTGCCGTCTACGCACAAGATGCCGCTACCAGCCTTTCCGTTCCGTCGCAAGCCATGCGTGAAGATGGCGACCTCTGTTTCTGGTGGAGAACTGGCTCGGAGTTTTGCTGCCTCTGGGGACTCGATCCGAACGACCGGCCTGCTGGCCCAGGGCATTGTCGCGAACGGGCGGATCGTTTCGAGGTGCTCGACGTCGATTTCTCTAGCCATCAGCATGATCCGCTGCAGCGGGGACACGAACCTCTTGTTGGCCGGGTCGATCGCGCGCTTCAGCTTCCAGAACGGGTGTTTCTGCAGCAGCGTGTGGCAGTTGACCCAGAATCGAAGTAGTTGCTGGTGGAGGCGGATCCCGACCGGCAGAATCGCTGCTTCGGCTTCGAGGATGGGCAGCGCTACCGTCCTGAACGCCCCGGTGATCGCTCTGCCCGCGATTCTCTGCACTGCCTCTAGTGACTTCATCAGCGGTGCTGTAATCGCTGGCGCCCACACTGGGGCGGCATAATCGACCGTCGGGGCCACGGTAGCCGCGAAGAGCTGGCGCACGCTGCTCGGTCGGAGGCCCTGTAGTCTCTTCAACGCCAGGGCTGCCCGGACGCCCTCTTCGCAATCCTACCTGCATGAGCCTTGAACCGGAGTTCTTGGTGGAACACAACGCCTAGAACCTTTGCTTCTGTCCTTGGGTGCACTTCCTTTTCCTTGATCACTATCGGCTGATCGGACCACCTCTGCTCGTTCCGCGTGAAGTGAATGAGCGCCGTCTTCTCTGCT